>NW_027667467.1:10270000-10275000 GCF_963924665.1 Micromys minutus
GTTTTGGGTTTAGGATTGTTTAAATTTTAGCGTGGTTTAGGTTTAGGGTTTCGTGTTTAGGGTTTTGAAGTGAGAGAAGCGTAAAAGACAGGGCAGAAGCAAGAGAGAGGAGAGAGAAAAACAGATAGAGGAGAGAGAGAATAAAGAGAAGACAGAAAAAAGAGAGAAGAGTGAAAGTTAGAAAGAGGAGAAAGAGAGGAGAGAAGACAGAGGAGAGAGGAGAGAGGAGAGACAGAAAGAGTGAGAGAAGAGAGAGGAGAAAGACACAACAAAGAGACAGAGAGGAGCGAGGAAAGTGAGAGATAGGAGAAAGGCGAGAAAGAGAAAGAGAAAGAGGACAGAGAGGAGGGAGAGAATAATACATAATGGAGAGAAAGAGAGAGGAGAGAGAAAGAGAAAAAAATGAGAGAAAGAGGAGAGAGAGGAGAGAGGAAAGAGAGGAACGAATAAGAGAGAGTAGAAAGAGTTGAGAGAGAGAGGGGAGAGACAGAAAGATAGAGGGGAAGGAGAGAGTGGAGAGAGATAAAGGAGATAGAGAAATAGAGAGGAGAAAGAGAGAGAAAGAGAAAAACAGAGAAAGAGAGGATAAAGAGAAGAAAAAGGAGAGTGAAAAATTGAGAGATGACAAAAAGGAAAAAGAGTCGAGAGCAGCAACAGATGGAGAGAAAAAGGAAAGGAGATAAAGGTAAAGAGCAAGAATGGAGAGATGAAGAAAAAAAGAGAGAAGAGGTAGGAGAGAGAAAGAAACAGAAAAAAGGGAAAGTAGTAGTTTCAACTTTTCAGTCACTGGGGTAGTGTCTTCAGTCAATAACGAAGTACAGCAGGTTTCGGGAACTTCCCAGTTGTTTTGTGTGATTCGCGTGTAGTTTCAACTTTCAGTCACCGTTTCAGCATTTTTAGTCACGACGTGCAGCATGTGTCGGGGACTTTCCACTCGTTATGTGTGGTTCACGAGACGTATCAACTTTTCAGTCACCGGGACAGCGTTATCTATCACAAAGGACATGAAGCCGATTCCAGGGCGTACCCAGTCGTTTTTGGTGGATTGCGGGTTGTTTCACCTTTTCAGTCTTTGAAAGTTTTTTCAATCACTTTCTATGAGCAGCCCATTTTGAGAACTTCCCAGTCGTTTTGGGTGGTTGGCGGGTCGCTTCAACTTCTTAGTCACCAGTACAGCATTTTCTGTCAACTCCGACGTGCAGCCCGTTCAGAAGACTTACCAGTCGTTTTGGGAGCTTCACGGGTCGTTTGACCTTTTGAGTCACAGGGATATGTTTTCAGTCACTTTCGACGTACAGTTCTTTCTCAGGACTTCCCAGTCATTTTCCATGATTTGCGGGTCATTTCAACTTTTCAATCACCGAAGAAAAGTTTTCAGTCAATTCCAACGTGCAACCCGTTCCGTGGTCTTCCCACTCGTTTTGAGTTGTGTGCGGGTCGTTTCAACTTTTCTGCCAAAGGGGCAGCGATTCAGTCACTTCAGACATGCAACCCGTTCCGTAGTCTTCCAACTCGTTTTGAGCTGTGTGCGGGTCTTTTTAACTATTCTGTCAAATGAGCAACGTTTCAGTCATGTCAGACATGCAGCCCATCCGGTGACTTCCCATTCGTTTTGGGTGGTTCTCGAAACGTTTAAACTTTACAGTCACCGGGTAGAATTTTCAGTCATTTCCGACGTGCATCCCATTCCGGATACTTCCCAGTCGTTTTGGTGGCTCACATGTTGTTTCAACTTCTTAGTCACCGGGGAAACTTTTTCAGTACCTTCCGACGTTCATCCCATAACGGAGACTTCCCAGTAAAGATGGGCGATTGGCGTTTCATTACAAGTTTTCAGTCATTGGGGCACTATTCTCAGTCAATTCCTATGAGCAGCCCGTTTCGATGACTTCTGAGTTCTTTTTTGCGTGGTTCGCTCGAAATTGGAATATTTCATTCACCTGGACAACGTTTTCAGTCAATTCCGACGTGCAGCTCGTTCCAGGAACTTCCCAGTTGTTTTGGGTAATTCTCAGGTCGTTTCAACTCTTCAGTCACCGCAAAATCATTTTCAGTTAATTCGGACGTGCAACCCATTCTGAGGACTTCCCAGTCTTTTTGTGAATTTTGTGGGTTGTTTGAACTTTTCAGTCACCCGGTAAGCATTTTAGTCACTTCCAATGGGAAGCACATTCCGGAGACTTCCCAGTCGTTTTCAGAGGTTCGCGAGTGTTTTCTATTTTCATTCACTTGGGGCAGCGTTTTCCGTAACTTCCTACGTGCAGCCCATTCGGTGACCTTCCCAGTCGTCTTTGGTGGTTTGTGAGTTGTTTCAACTTTACAGTAAGCGGGACTGCGGCACATTCCGGGTCTTCCAGTCGTTTAAGGAGGATCACGGTTCATGTTTTCTGTCATCAGAGCAGCGTTCTCAATTAATTCCAACGTGCAGTTTAATCTCGGGACTTCCTAGTCATTTTGGGTGATTCGCGGGTCATTTCAACTTTAAGTCAATGGGCAGTGTCTTCTGTCAATTTCTAAGTGCATCCCGTTCTGATGACCTCTCAATCCTTTTGTGTGGTTCGCGTGTCGTTTCAATATTCAGTTACCGATGCAGCGTTGTCAGTCATGTCCGACGTGCAGACCGTTTCATGGACTTACCATTTGTTTTGTGTGGTTCTCGGTTTCATTCAACTTTTCAGTAACAAGACACGCATTTTCAGTCACGTTATGCAGCACATTTCTGGGACTTCCCAGTCATTTCGGGTGGTTCACATACCGTTTCACCTTTAAAGTTTCTGGGGCAGTTCGTTTCTACATTTCACTGTTTAGGGGTAGCGTTTTTAGTCACTTTTAAATAGTCGCTGTGCCGGGGGTTCACCAGTCGCTTTTGGTGGATAGCAGATAGTTTCAACTTTTTAAGTCTCTGAGGCAGTGTTTTTCGTCACAACCGACATGAAATACGTTTCAGAGACAGTCGTTTTGTGTGGTTGGCGGGTCGAATAATTTTGTAAGTCACCAGCGCACCGATTTTAGTCACTTTCTACGGGCACCCCTTCCGGTGACTTATAAGATGTTTCGGGTGGTTCCCGGTTCGTTTCAACTTTTCAGTCAACAGTGCAGCGTTTTCAGTCACTTCTGACATGTCACCCATTCCTGTGACTACCCAGTCGTTTAGGATTGTGCACGGGTCGTTTCAACTTTTCAGTCACCCGCGTAGCGTTTTCAATCACTTCCGACGTGCAACCCACTCCGTGGACTTCCCAGTTGCTTTGACTGGTTCGCTGATCGTTTCAAATTTACAGTCACCTGTGTAGCATTTTCACTTATTTCCGATGTGCAGCTCATTTCGAAAAATTACCAGTAGTTTCGTGTGGTTTCCAGGTCGTTTCAACTCTTCAGTCACTCGGGCATTGTTTTCAGTCACTCCCAAAGTGCAACTGATTCCTTGGTCTTCCCAGAGACATTGACAGGTTCGCGGGTCTATTTAAATTTACCGGTGAAGTTTGCAGTCACTTCCGACGTGCAGTCCATTCTGGGTACTTCCAAGTCTTTTTTTGTAAATCACACATTCTTTCAACTCTTCAGTCAGCGGGACAGCGTTTTCAGTCATAACCGATGTTCATCTTATTCCGGGTACTTCCTAGTCGTTTTTGCTGTTTCGCCTGTCGTTTCTACTTTCAGTCACGGGGCAGCGTTTTCAGGAACTACCAACGTGCAGCTAATCCAAGGTCTTCACAGTCGTTTTGGGTTATTCGCAGATCGTTTCTACCGAGGCAGCGTTTTCAAACACTCCCTACGTGCAGTCTACTCTATGGACTTCCCAGTCACTTAGGGTGGGACTCAGTTCATTTCAACTTTTCATTCACCAGGAAAGCGTTTTCAGGTACTTCCAATGTGCAGCCTATTCTGGGAACATGCCTGTCGCTTTTGATGGATCCCAGTTCTTTTCAACTTTTCTGTCAGTCGGGCAGTGTTTTCAGTCACTTCTTATGTGCAGCCTATTCCAAAAACTTCCTGGTCGTTTTGGGTCATTTCCGGGTCGTTTTACCCTTTCAGTATCCGGGGCAACGTTTTCTATTATAACCCACGCGCCGTATGTTTCTGGTACTTTATAGTCGTTTAGTGAGGTTTGCGAAGCGTGTAACCTTTTCAGTCACCAAGGAAGCGTTTTCAGTCATTTACGACATACAACCTATTACTGAGATTTCACAGTCGTTTCGTGTGGTTCGCGTGTCGTTAAAACTTCTTAGTCACCTGGGCAGCGTTTTTAATGACTTGTGACGTGCAACCCGTTTCGTGAACTTCACTGTCGTTTCAGGTGATTTCGAGTCGTTTCAACATTTCAATCACCGGGTAGACTTTTCATTTACCTCCGACGTGCAGCTCATTCCGTGGACTTACCTGTCCTTTGGAGTGGTTCGCAGGTCATTTCATCTTTTCAGTCACCGGGGCACGTTTTCATTCATATCGGACGTGCAGTTTATTCCGAGGACTTCCCAGTCGTTTTGGCTGGTTAGACTGTCCTTTCAACTTTTCATTCACCGAGGCTGGGTATTCAGTAAATATTGACATGCAACCCATTCCGGGGACTTCTTAGTCGTTTTGGGTGTTTCGTGGGTCTTTTCAACTTTTCAGATACAGGGGCAGCGTTTTCAGATACTTCCGATGTGCAGCTCATATCGGAGAGTCCCAGTCTTTTCGGTTTGTACCCGGGTTAGGGTTAGTGTTAGGGTTAGGGTTAGGGTTCGGGTTCGGGTTCAGTTTAAAGTTAGGGTTAAAGCTAGAGTTAGAGTGGTGCGCATGTGCAGTGTGTTGCGCATGCACCGAGTGTTGCAGATGCGCAGAGTTGTTAGAATTAGGGTTTGGTTAGGGTTATGGTTATTGTTAGGTTTAGGGTTTAGTGTTTAGGGTTTAGGTTTTAGGGTTTAGGATTGTTTAAGATTTAGGGTGGTTTAGGTTTAGGGTTTAGGGTTAAGAGTTTAGGATTGTTTAAGGTTTAGGATTGTTTAGGGTATAGTGTT
>NW_027667467.1:10387500-10390000 GCF_963924665.1 Micromys minutus
GGGTTGTTTCACCTTTTCAGTCTTTGAAGGTTTTTTCAATCACTTTCTATGAGCAGCCCATTTTGAGAACTTCCCAGTCGTTTTGGGTGGTTGGCGGGTCGCTTCAACTTCTTAGTCACCAGTACAGCATTTTCTGTCAACTCCGACGTGCAGCCCGTTCAGAAGACTTACCAGTCGTTTTGGGAGCTTCACGGGTCGTTTGACCTTTTGAGTCACAGGGATATGTTTTCAGTCACTTTCGACGTACAGTTCTTTCTCAGGACTTCCCAGTCATTTTCCATGATTTGCGGGTCATTTCAACTTTTCAATCACCGAAGAAAAGTTTTCAGTCAATTCCAACGTGCAACCCGTTCCGTGGTCTTCCCACTCGTTTTGAGTTGTGTGCGGGTCGTTTCAACTTTTCTGCCAAAGGGGCAGCGATTCAGTCACTTCAGACATGCAACCCGTTCCGTAGTCTTCCAACTCGTTTTGAGCTGTGTGCGGGTCTTTTTAACTATTCTGTCAAATGAGCAACGTTTCAGTCATGTCAGACATGCAGCCCATCCGGTGACTTCCCATTCGTTTTGGGTGGTTCTCGAAACGTTTAAACTTTACAGTCACCGGGTAGAATTTTCAGTCATTTCCGACGTGCATCCCATTCCGGATACTTCCCAGTCGTTTTGGTGGCTCACATGTTGTTTCAACTTCTTAGTCACCGGGGAAACTTTTTCAGTACCTTCCGACGTTCATCCCATAACGGAGACTTCCCAGTAAAGATGGGCGATTGGCGTTTCATTACAAGTTTTCAGTCATTGGGGCACTATTCTCAGTCAATTCCTATGAGCAGCCCGTTTCGATGACTTCTGAGTTCTTTTTTGCGTGGTTCGCTCGAAATTGGAATATTTCATTCACCTGGACAACGTTTTCAGTCAATTCCGACGTGCAGCTCGTTCCAGGAACTTCCCAGTTGTTTTGGGTAATTCTCAGGTCGTTTCAACTCTTCAGTCACCGCAAAATCATTTTCAGTTAATTCGGACGTGCAACCCATTCTGAGGACTTCCCAGTCTTTTTGTGAATTTTGTGGGTTGTTTGAACTTTTCAGTCACCCGGTAAGCATTTTAGTCACTTCCAATGGGAAGCACATTCCGGAGACTTCCCAATCGTTTTCAGAGGTTCGCGAGTGTTTTCTATTTTCATTCACTTGGGGCAGCGTTTTCCGTAACTTCCTACGTGCAGCCCATTCGGTGACCTTCCCAGTCGTTTTTGGTGGTTTGTGAGTTGTTTCAACTTTACTGTAAGCGGGACTGCGGCACATTCCGGGTCTTCCAGTCGTTTAAGGAGGATCACGGTTCAAGTTTTCTGTCATCAGAGCAGCGTTCTCAATTAATTCCAACGTGCAGTTTAATCTCGGGACTTCCTAGTCATTTTGGGTGATTCGCGGGTCATTTCAACTTTAAGTCAATGGGCAGTGTCTTCTGTCAATTTCTAAGTGCATCCCGTTCTGATGACCTCTCAATCCTTTTGTGTGGTTCGCGTGTCGTTTCAATATTCAGTTACCGATGCAGCGTTGTCAGTCATGTCCGACGTGCAGACCGTTTCATGGACTTACCATTTGTTTTGTGTGGTTCTCGGTTTCATTCAACTTTTCAGTAACAAGACACGCATTTTCAGTCACGTTATGCAGCACATTTCTGGGACTTCCCAGTCATTTCGGGTGGTTCACATACCGTTTCACCTTTAAGTTTCTGGGGCAGTTCGTTTCTACATTTCACTGTTTAGGGGTAGCGTTTTTAGTCACTTTTAAATAGCCGCTGTGCCGGGGGTTCACCAGTCGCTTTTGGTGGATAGCAGATTGTTTCAACTTTTTAAGTCTCTGAGGCAGTGTTTTTCGTCACAACCGACATGAAATACGTTTCAGAGACAGTCGTTTTGTGTGGTTGGCGGGTCGAATAATTTTGTAAGTCACCAGTGCACAGATTTTAGTCACTTTCTACGGGCACCCCTTCCGGTGACTTATAAGATGTTTCGGGTGGTTCCCGGTTCGTTTCAACTTTTCAGTCAACAGTGCAGCGTTTTCAGTCACTTCTGACATGTCACCCATTCCTGTGACTACCCAGTCGTTTAGGATTGTGCACGGGTCGTTTCAACTTTTCAGTCACCCGCGTAGCGTTTTCAATCACTTCCGACGTGCAACCCACTCCGTGGACTTCCCAGTTGCTTTAACTGGTTCGCTGATCGTTTCAAATTTACAGTCACCTGTGTAGCATTTTCACTTATTTCCGATGTGCAGCTCATTTCGAAAAATTACCAGTAGTTTCGTGTGGTTTCCAGGTCGTTTCAACTCTTCAGTCACTCGGGCATTGTTTTCAGTCACTCCCAAAGTGCAACTGATTCCTTGGTCTTCCCAGAGACATTGACAGGTTCGCGAGTCTATTTAAATTTACCGGTGAAGTTTGCAGTCACTTCCGACGTGCAGTCCATTCTGGGTACTTCCAAGTCTTTTTTTGTAAATCACACATTC
>NW_027667467.1:10395000-10397500 GCF_963924665.1 Micromys minutus
ATGATTTGCGGGTCATTTCAACTTTTCAATCACCGAAGAAAAGTTTTCAGTCAATTCCAACGTGCAACCCGTTCCGTGGTCTTCCCACTCGTTTTGAGTTGTGTGCGGGTCGTTTCAACTTTTCTGCCAAAGGGGCAGCGATTCAGTCACTTCAGACATGCAACCCGTTCCGTAGTCTTCCAACTCGTTTTGAGCTCTGTGCGGGTCTTTTTAACTATTCTGTCAAATGAGCAACGTTTCAGTCATGTCAGACATGCAGCCCATCCGGTGACTTCCCATTCGTTTTGGGTGGTTCTCGAAACGTTTAAACTTTACAGTCACCGGGTAGAATTTTCAGTCATTTCCGACGTGCATCCCATTCCGGATACTTCCCAGTCGTTTTGGTGGCTCACATGTTGTTTCAACTTCTTAGTCACCGGGGAAACTTTTTCAGTACCTTCCGACGTTCATCCCATAACGGAGACTTCCCAGTAAAGATGGGCGATTGGCGTTTCATTACAAGTTTTCAGTCATTGGGGCACTATTCTCAGTCAATTCCTATGAGCAGCCCGTTTCGATGACTTCTGAGTTCTTTTTTGCGTGGTTCGCTCGAAATTGGAATATTTCATTCACCTGGACAACGTTTTCAGTCAATTCCGACGTGCAGCTCGTTCCAGGAACTTCCCAGTTGTTTTGGGTAATTCTCAGGTCGTTTCAACTCTTCAGTCACCGCAAAATCATTTTCAGTTAATTCGGACGTGCAACCCATTCTGAGGACTTCCCAGTCTTTTTGTGAATTTTGTGGGTTGTTTGAACTTTTCAGTCACCCGGTAAGCATTTTAGTCACTTCCAATGTGAAGCACATTCCGAAGACTTCCCAGTCGTTTTCAGAGGTTCGCGAGTGTTTTCTATTTTCATTCACTTGGGGCAGCGTTTTCCGTAACTTCCTACGTGCAGCCCATTCGGTGACCTTCCCAGTCGTTTTTGGTGGTTTGTGAGTTGTTTCAACTTTACAGTAAGCGGGACTGCGGCACATTCCGGGTCTTCCAGTCGTTTAAGGAGGATCACGGTTCAAGTTTTCTGTCATCAGAGCAGCGTTCTCAATTAATTCCAACGTGCAGTTTAATTTCGGGACTTCCTAGTCATTTTGGGTGATTCGCGGGTCATTTCAACTTTAAGTCAATGGGCAGTGTCTTCTGTCAATTTCTAAGTGCATCCCGTTCTGATGACCTCTCAATCCTTTTGTGTGGTTCGCGTGTCATTTCAATATTCAGTTACCGATGCAGCGTTGTCAGTCATGTCCGACGTGCAGACCGTTTCATGGACTTACCATTTGTTTTGTGTGGTTCTCGGTTTCATTCAACTTTTCAGTAACAAGACACGCATTTTCAGTCACGTTATGCAGCACATTTCTGGGACTTCCCAGTCATTTCGGGTGGTTCACATACCGTTTCACCTTTAAAGTTTCTGGGGCAGTTCGTTTCTACATTTCACTGTTTAGGGGTAGCGTTTTTAGTCACTTTTAAATAGCCGCTGTGCCGGGGTTCACCAGTCGCTTTTGGTGGATAGCAGATAGTTTCAACTTTTTAAGTCTCTGAGGCAGTGTTTTTCGTCACAACCGACATGAAATACGTTTCAGAGACAGTCGTTTTGTGTGGTTGGCGGGTCGAATAATTTTGTAAGTCACCAGCGCACCGATTTTAGTCACTTTCTACGGACACCCCTTCCGGTGACTTATAAGATGTTTCGGGTGGTTCCCGGTTCGTTTCAACTTTTCAGTCAACAGTGCAGCGTTTTCAGTCACTTCTGACATGTCACCCATTCCTGTGACTACCCAGTCGTTTAGGATTGTGCACGGGTCGTTTCAACTTTTCAGTCACCCGCGTAGCGTTTTCAATCACTTCCGACGTGCAACCCACTCCGTGGACTTCCCAGTTGCTTTGACTGGTTCGCTGATCGTTTCAAATTTACAGTCACCTGTGTAGCATTTTCACTTATTTCCGATGTGCAGCTCATTTCGAAAAATTACCAGTAGTTTCGTGTGGTTTCCAGGTCGTTTCAACTCTTCAGTCACTCGGGCATTGTTTTCAGTCACTCCCAAAGTGCAACTGATTCCTTGGTCTTCCCAGAGACATTGACAGGTTCGCGGGTCTATTTAAATTTACCGGTGAAGTTTGCAGTCACTTCCGACGTGCAGTCCATTCTGGGTACTTCCAAGTCTTTTTTTGTAAATCACACATTCTTTCAACTCTTCAGTCAGCGGGACAGCGTTTTCAGTCATAACCGATGTTCATCTTATTCCGGGTACTTCCTAGTCGTTTTTGCTGTTTCGCCTGTCGTTTCTACTTTCAGTCACGGGGCAGCGTTTTCAAGAACTACCAACGTGCAGCTAATCCAAGGTCTTCACAGTCGTTTTGGGTTATTCGCAGATCGTTTCTACCGAGGCAGCGTTTTCAAACACTCCCTACGTGCAGTCTACTCTATGGACTTCCCAGTCACTTAGGGTGGGACTCAGTTCATT